>NC_074683.1:54135415-54182915 GCF_029448725.1 Salvelinus fontinalis
GAAGGTAGTAATACTGTATGAATTAGAGGGTAGTAATACTGTATATATATATATGAATTAGAGGGTAGTAATACTGTATGAATTAGAGGGTAGTAATACTGTATGAATTAGAGGGTAGTAATACTGTATATATATATATGAATTAGAGGGTAGTAATACTGTATGAATTAGAGGGTAGTAATACTGTATGAATTAGAAGGTAGTAATACTGTATGAATTAGAGGGTAGTAATACTGTATGAATTAGAAGGTAGTAATACTGTATGAATTAGAAGGTAGTAATACTGTATGAATTAGAGGGTAGTAATACTGTATGAATTAGAGGGTAGTAATACTGTATGAATTAGAAGGTAGTAATACTGTATGAATTAGAAGGTAGTAATACTGTATGAATTAGAGGGTAGTAATACTGTATGAATTAGAGGGTAGTAATACTGTATGAATTAGAGGGTAGTAATACTGTATGAATTAGAAGGTAGTAATACTGTATGAATTAGAGGGTAGTAATGCTGTATGAATTAGAGGGTAGTAATACTGTCTGAATTAGAGGGTAGTAATACTGTATGAATTAGAGGGTAGTAATACTGTATGAATTAGAGGGTAGTAATACTGTATATATATATATGAATTAGAGGGTAGTAATACTGTATGAATTAGAGAGTAGTAATACTGTATGACTTAGAGGGTAGTAATACTGTATATATATATGAATTAGAGGGTAGTAATACTGTATGAATTAGAGGGTAGTAATACTGTATGAATTAGAGGGTAGTAATACTGTATGAATTAGAGGGTAGTAATACTGTATGAATTAGAGGGTAGTAATACTGTATATATATATATCAATTAGAGGGTAGTAATACTGTATGAATTAGAGGGTAGTAATACTGTATGAATTAGAGGGTAGTAATACTGTATGAATTAGAAGGTAGTAATACTGTATGAATTAGAGGGTAGTAATACTGTATGAATTAGAGGGTAGTAATACTGTATGAATTAGAGGGTAGTAATACTGTATGAATTAGAGGGTAGTAATACTGTATATATATATATCAATTAGAGGGTAGTAATACTGTATGAATTAGAGGGTAGTAATACTGTATGAATTAGAGGGTAGTAATACTGTATGAATTAGAGGGTAGTAATATTGTATGACTTAGAGGGTAGTAATACTGTATGAATTAGAAGGTAGTAATACTGTATGAATTAGGTAGTAATACTGTATGAATTAGAGGGTAGTAATACTGTATGAATTAGAAGGTAGTAATACTGTATGAATTAGGTAGTAATACTGTATGAATTAGAAGGTAGTAATACTGTATGAATTAGAGGGTAGTAATACTGTATATATATATATATATATATGAATTAACGGGCAGTAATACGTATATATATATATATATGAATTAGAGGGTAGTAATACTGTATGAATTAGAGGGTAGTAATACTGTATGAATTAGAAGGTAGTAATACTGTATGAATTAGAGGGTAGTAATACTGTATGAATTAGAGGGTAGTAATACTGTATGAATTAGAAGGTAGTAATACTGTATGAATTAGAAGGTAGTAATACTGTATGAATTAGAGGGTAGTAATACTGTATGAATTAGAAGGTAGTAATACTGTCTGAATTAGAGGGTAGTAATACTGTATGAATTAGAGGGTAGTAATACTGTATGAATTAGAGGGTAGTAATACTGTCTGAATTAGAGGGTAGTAATACTGTATGAATTAGAAGGTAGTAATACTGTATGAATTAGAGGGTAGTAATACTGTATATATATATATGAATTAGAAGGTAGTAATACTGTATGAATTAGAGGGTAGTAATACTGTATGAATTAGAGGTAGTAATACTGTATGAATTAGAGGGTAGTAATACTGTATGAATTAGAGGGTAGTAATACTGTATGAATTAGAGGTAGTAATACTGTATGAATTAGAAGGTAGTAATACTGTATGAATTAGAAGGTAGTAATACTGTATGAATTAGAGGGTAGTAATACTGTATGAATTAGAAGGTAGTAATACTGTATGAATTAGAGGGTAGTAATACTGTATGAATTAGAAGGTAGTAATACTGTATGAATTAGAGGGTAGTAATACTGTATGAATTAGAAGGTAGTAATACTGTATGAATTAGAGGGTAGTAATACTGTATGAATTAGAAGGTAGTAATACTGTATATATATATATGAATTAGAGGGTAGTAATACTGTATATATATATATGAATTAGAGGGTAGTAATACTGTATGAATTAGAGGGTAGTAATACTGTATGAATTAGAGGGTAGTAATACTGTATGAATTAGAAGGTAGTAATACTGTATATATATATATGAATTAGAGGGTAGTAATACTGTATGAATTAGAGGTAGTAATACTGTATGAATTAGAAGGTAGTAATACTGTATGAATTAGAAGGTAGTAATACTGTATGAATTAGAAGGTAGTAATACTGTCTGAATTAGAAGGTAGTAATACTGTATGAATTAGAGGGTAGTAATACTGTATGAATTAGAGGGTAGTAATACTGTATGAATTACAGGGTAGTAATACTGTATATATATATATGAATTAGAGGGTAGTAATACTGTATATATATATATATGAATTAGAGGGTAGTAATACTGTATGAATTAGAGGGTAGTAATACTGTATGAATTAGAAGGTAGTAATACTGTATGAATTAGAGGGTAGTAATACTGTATGAATTAGAGGGTAGTAATACTGTCTGAATTAGAGGGTAGTAATACTGTATGAATTAGAGGGTAGTAATACTGTATGAATTAGAGGGTAGTAATACTGTATGAATTAGAGGGTAGTAATACTGTATGAATTAGAAGGTAGTAATACTGTATGAATTAGAGGGTAGTAATACTGTATGAATTAGAGGGTAGTAATACTGTATGAATTAGAGGGTAGTAATACTGTATGAATTAGAGGGTAGTAATACTGTATGAATTAGAGGGTAGTAATACTGTATGAATTAGAAGGTAGTAATACTGTATGAATTAGAGGGTAGTAATACTGTATGAATTAGAAGGTAGTAATACTGTATGAATTAGAAGGTAGTAATACTGTATGAATTAGAGGGTAGTAATACTGTATATATATATATAGAATTAGAGGGTAGTAATACTGTATGAATTAGAGGGTAGTAATACTGTATGAATTAGAGGGTAGTAATACTGTATGACTTAGAGGGTAGTAATACTGTATCAATTAGAGGGTAGTAATACTGTCTGAATTAGAGGGTAGTAATACTGTATATATATATGAATTAGAGGGTAGTAATACTGTATGAATTAGAGGGTAGTAATACTGTATGAATTAGAAGGTAGTAATACTGTCTGAATTAGAGGGTAGTAATACTGTATGAATTAGAGGGTAGTAATACTGTATGAATTAGAAGGTAGTAATACTGTATGAATTAGAAGGTAGTAATACTGTATGAATTAGAGGGTAGTAATACTGTATATATATATATGAATTAGAGGGTAGTAATACTGTATGAATTAGAGGGTAGTAATACTGTATGAATTAGAGGGTAGTAATACTGTATATATATATATGAATTAGAGGGTAGTAATACTGTATGAATTAGAGGGTAGTAATACTGTATGAATTAGAAGGTAGTAATACTGTATGAATTAGAGGGTAGTAATACTGTATGAATTAGAGGGTAGTAATACTGTATGAATTAGAAGGTAGTAATACTGTATGAATTAGAGGGTAGTAATACTGTATGAATTAGAGGGTAGTAATACTGTATGAATTAGAAGGTAGTAATACTGTATGAATTAGAAGGTAGTAATACTGTATGAATTAGAAGGTAGTAATACTGTATGAATTAGAGGGTAGTAATACTGTATGAATTAGAGGGTAGTAATACTGTATGAATTAGAAGGTAGTAATACTGTATGAATTAGAGGGTAGTAATACTGTATGAATTAGAGGGTAGTAATACTGTCTGAATTAGAGGGTAGTAATACTGTATGAATTAGAGGGTAGTAATACTGTATGAATTAGAGGGTAGTAATACTGTATATATATATATGAATTAGAGGGTAGTAATACTGTATGAATTAGAGAGGTAGTAATACTGTATGAATTAGAGGGTAGTAATACTGTATATATATATGAATTAGAGGGTAGTAATACTGTATGAATTAGAGGGTAGTAATACTGTATGAATTAGAGGGTAGTAATACTGTATGAATTAGAGGGTAGTAATACTGTATGAATTAGAGGGTAGTAATACTGTATAATATATATATATGAATTAGAGGGTAGTAATACTGTATGAATTAGAGGGTAGTAATACTGTATGAATATATATATGAATTAGAGGGTAGTAATACTGTATGAATTAGAAGGTAGTAATACTGTATGAATTAGAGGGTAGTAATACTGTATATATATATAGAATTAGAGGGTAGTAATACTGTATGAATTAGAGGGTAGTAATACTGTATGAATTAGAGGGTAGTAATACTGTATATATATATATCAATTAGAGGGTAGTAATACTGTATGAATTAGAGGGTAGTAATACTGTATGAATTAGAGGGTAGTAATACTGTATGAATTAGAGGGTAGTAATATTGTATGACTTAGAGGGTAGTAATACTGTATGAATTAGAAGGTAGTAATACTGTATGAATTAGGTAGTAATACTGTATGAATTAGAGGGTAGTAATACTGTATGAATTAGAAGGTAGTAATACTGTATGAATTAGGTAGTAATACTGTATGAATTAGAAGGTAGTAATACTGTATGAATTAGAGGGTAGTAATACTGCTATATATATATATATATGAATTAGAGGGTAGTAATACTGTATATATATATATATGAATTAGAGGGTAGTAATACTGTATGAATTAGAGGGTAGTAATACTGTATGAATTAGAAGGTAGTAATACTGTATGAATTAGAGGGTAGTAATACTGTATGAATTAGAGGGTAGTAATACTGTATGAATTAGAAGGTAGTAATACTGTATGAATTAGAAGGTAGTAATACTGTATGAATTAGAGGGTAGTAATACTGTATGAATTAGAAGGTAGTAATACTGTCTGAATTAGAGGGTAGTAATACTGTATGAATTAGAGGGTAGTAATACTGTATGAATTAGAGGGTAGTAATACTGTCTGAATTAGAGGGTAGTAATACTGTATGAATTAGAAGGTAGTAATACTGTATGAATTAGAGGGTAGTAATACTGTATATATATATATGAATTAGAAGGTAGTAATACTGTATGAATTAGAGGGTAGTAATACTGTATGAATTAGAGGTAGTAATACTGTATGAATTAGAGGGTAGTAATACTGTATGAATTAGAAGGTAGTAATACTGTATGAATTAGAAGGTAGTAATACTGTATGAATTAGAAGGTAGTAATACTGTATGAATTAGAGGGTAGTAATACTGTATGAATTAGAAGGTAGTAATACTGTATGAATTAGAGGGTAGTAATACTGTATGAATTAGAAGGTAGTAATACTGTATGAATTAGAGGGTAGTAATACTGTATGAATTAGAAGGTAGTAATACTGTATGAATTAGAGGGTAGTAATACTGTATATATATATATCAATTAGAGGGTAGTAATACTGTATGAATTAGAGGGTAGTAATACTGTATGAATTAGAGGGTAGTAATACTGTATGAATTAGAAGGTAGTAATACTGTATATATATATATGAATTAGAGGGTAGTAATACTGTATGAATTAGAGGTAGTAATACTGTATGAATTAGAAGGTAGTAATACTGTATGAATTAGAGGGTAGTAATACTGTATGAATTAGAAGGTAGTAATACTGTATGAATTAGAAGGTAGTAATACTGTATGAATTAGAGGGTAGTAATACTGTATGAATTAGAGGGTAGTAATACTGTATGAATTACAGGGTAGTAATACTGTATATATATATATGAATTAGAGGGTAGTAATACTGTATATATATATATATGAATTAGAGGGTAGTAATACTGTATGAATTAGAGGGTAGTAATACTGTATGAATTAGAAGGTAGTAATACCGTATGAATTAGAGGGTAGTAATACTGTATGAATTAGAGGGTAGTAATACTGTATGAATTAGAGGGTAGTAATACTGTATGAATTAGAGGGTAGTAATACTGTATGAATTAGAGGGTAGTAATACTGTATGAATTAGAGGGTAGTAATACTGTATGAATTAGAAGGTAGTAATACTGTATGAATTAGAGGGTAGTAATACTGTATGAATTAGAGGGTAGTAATACTGTATGAATTAGAGGGTAGTAATACTGTATGAATTAGAGGGTAGTAATACTGTATGAATTAGAGGGTAGTAATACTGTATGAATTAGAAGGTAGTAATACTGTATGAATTAGAGGGTAGTAATACTGTATGAATTAGAGGGTAGTAATACTGTATGAATTAGAAGGTAGTAATACTGTATGAATTAGAGGGTAGTAATACTGTATATATATATATATGAATTAGAGGGTAGTAATACTGTATATATATATATGAATTAGAGGGTAGTAATACTGTATGAATTAGAGGGTAGTAATACTGTATGAATTAGAAGGTAGTAATACTGTATGAATTAGAGGGTAGTAATACTGTATGAATTAGAGGGTAGTAATACTGTATGAATTAGAAGGTAGTAATACTGTATGAATTAGAGGGTAGTAATACTGTATGAATTAGAGGGTAGTAATACTGTATGAATTAGAGGGTAGTAATACTGTATGAATTAGAGGGTAGTAATACTGTATGAATTAGAGGGTAGTAATACTGTATGAATTAGAGGGTAGTAATACTGTATATATATATATGAATTAGAGGGTAGTAATACTGTATGAATTAGAGGGTAGTAATACTGTATGAATTAGAGGGTAGTAATACTGTATGAATTAGAGGGTAGTAATACTGTATGAATTAGAAGGTAGTAATACTGTATGAATTAGAAGGTAGTAATACTGTATGAATTAGAAGGTAGTAATACTGTATGAATTAGAGGGTAGTAATACTGTATGAATTAGAAGGTAGTAATACTGTATGAATTAGAGGGTAGTAATACTGTATGAATTAGAAGGTAGTAATACTGTATGAATTAGAGGGTAGTAATACTGTATGAATTAGAAGGTAGTAATACTGTATGAATTAGAGGGTAGTAATACTGTATGAATTAGAAGGTAGTAATACTGTATGAATTAGAGGGTAGTAATACTGTATGAATTAGAAGGTAGTAATACTGTATGAATTAGAGGGTAGTAATACTGTATGAATTAGAGGGTAGTAATACTGTATGAATTAGAAGGTAGTAATACTGTATGAATTAGAAGGTAGTAATACTGTATGAATTAGAGGGTAGTAATACTGTATGAATTAGAAGGTAGTAATATTGTATGAATTAGAAGGTAGTAATACTGTATGAATTAGAGGGTAGTAATACTGTATGAATTAGAGGGTAGTAATACTGTATGAATTAGAGGGTAGTAATACTGTATGAATTAGAGGGTAGTAATACTGTATGAATTAGAGGGTAGTAATACTGTATGAATTAGAGGGTAGTAATACTGTATGAATTAGAGGGTAGTAATACTGTATATATATATATCAATTAGAGGGTAGTAATACTGTATGAATTAGAGGGTAGTAATACTGTATGAATTAGAGGGTAGTAATAATGTATGAATTAGAAGGTAGTAATACTGTATGAATTAGAGGGTAGTAATACTGTATGAATTAGAGGGTAGTAATACTGTATGAATTACAGGGTAGTAATACTGTATGAATTACAGGGTAGTAATACTGTATATATATATATCAATTAGAGGGTAGTAATACTGTATGAATTAGAGGGTAGTAATACTGTATGAATTAGAGGGTAGTAATACTGTATGAATTAGAGGGTAGTAATATTGTATGACTTAGAGGGTAGTAATACTGTATGAATTAGAAGGTAGTAATACTGTATGAATTAGGTAGTAATACTGTATGAATTAGAGGGTAGTAATACTGTATGAATTAGAAGGTAGTAATACTGTATGAATTAGGTAGTAATACTGTATGAATTAGAAGGTAGTAATACTGTATGAATTAGAGGGTAGTAATACTGTGTATATATATATATATGAATTAGAGGGTAGTAATACTGTATATATATATATATGAATTAGAGGGTAGTAATACTGTATGAATTAGAGGGTAGTAATACTGTATGAATTAGAAGGTAGTAATACTGTATGAATTAGAGGGTAGTAATACTGTATGAATTAGAGGGTAGTAATACTGTATGAATTAGAAGGTAGTAATACTGTATGAATTAGAAGGTAGTAATACTGTATGAATTAGAGGGTAGTAATACTGTATGAATTAGAAGGTAGTAATACTGTCTGAATTAGAGGGTAGTAATACTGTATGAATTAGAGGGTAGTAATACTGTATGAATTAGAGGGTAGTAATACTGTCTGAATTAGAGGGTAGTAATACTGTATGAATTAGAAGGTAGTAATACTGTATGAATTAGAGGGTAGTAATACTGTATGAATTAGAAGGTAGTAATACTGTATGAATTAGAGGGTAGTAATACTGTATGAATTAGAAGGTAGTAATACTGTATGAATTAGAGGGTAGTAATACTGTATGAATTAGAAGGTAGTAATACTGTATGAATTAGAGGGTAGTAATACTGTATGAATTAGAAGGTAGTAATACTGTATGAATTAGAAGGTAGTAATACTGTATGAATTAGAAGGTAGTAATACTGTATGAATTAGAGGGTAGTAATACTGTATGAATTAGAGGGTAGTAATACTGTATGAATTAGAAGGTAGTAATACTGTATGAATTAGAAGGTAGTAATACTGTATGAATTAGAGGGTAGTAATACTGTATGAATTAGAAGGTAGTAATATTGTATGAATTAGAAGGTAGTAATACTGTATGAATTAGAGGGTAGTAATACTGTATGAATTAGAGGGTAGTAATGCTGTCTGAATTAGATGGTAGTAATACTGTATGAATTAGAGGGTAGTAATACTGTATGAATTAGAGGGTAGTAATACTGTATGAATTAGAGGGTAGTAATACTGTATGAATTAGAGGGTAGTAATACTGTATATATATATATCAATTAGAGGGTAGTAATACTGTATGAATTAGAGGGTAGTAATACTGTATGAATTAGAGGGTAGTAATAATGTATGAATTAGAAGGTAGTAATACTGTATGAATTAGAGGGTAGTAATACTGTATGAATTAGAGGGTAGTAATACTGTATGAATTACAGGGTAGTAATACTGTATGAATTAGAGGGTAGTAATAATGTATGAATTAGAAGGTAGTAATACTGTATGAATTAGAGGGTAGTAATACTGTATGAATTAGAGGGTAGTAATACTGTATGAATTACAGGGTAGTAATACTGTATGAATTAGAGGGTAGTAATACTGTATGAATTAGAGGGTAGTAATACAGTATGAATTAGAGGGTAGTAATATTGTATGACTTAGAGGGTAGTAATACTGTATGAATTAGAAGGTAGTAATACTGTATGAATTAGGTAGTAATACTGTATGAATTAGAGGGTAGTAATACTGTATGAATTAGAAGGTAGTAATATTGTATGAATTAGGTAGTAATACTGTATGAATTAGAAGGTAGTAATACTGTATGAATTAGAGGGTAGTAATACTGCATATATATATATATATATGAATTAGAGGGTAGTAATACTGTATATATATATATATGAATTAGAGGGTAGTAATACTGTATGAATTAGAGGGTAGTAATACTGTATGAATTAGAAGGTAGTAATACTGTATGAATTAGAGGGTAGTAATACTGTATGAATTAGAGGGTAGTAATACTGTATGAATTAGAAGGGAGTAATACTGTATGAATTAGAAGGTAGTAATACTGTATGAATTAGAGGGTAGTAATACTGTATGAATTAGAAGGTAGTAATACTGTCTGAATTAGAGGGTAGTAATACTGTATGAATTAGAGGGTAGTAATACTGTATGAATTAGAGGGTAGTAATACTGTCTGAATTAGAGGGTAGTAATACTGTATGAATTAGAAGGTAGTAATACTGTATGAATTAGAGGGTAGTAATACTGTATATATATATATGAATTAGAAGGTAGTAATACTGTATGAATTAGAGGGTAGTAATACTGTATGAATTAGAGGTAGTAATACTGTATGAATTAGAGGGTAGTAATACTGTATGAATTAGAAGGTAGTAATACTGTATGAATTAGAAGGTAGTAATACTGTATGAATTAGAAGGTAGTAATACTGTATGAATTAGAGGGTAGTAATACTGTATGAATTAGAAGGTAGTAATACTGTATGAATTAGAGGGTAGTAATACTGTATGAATTAGAAGGTAGTAATACTGTATGAATTAGAGGGTAGTAATACTGTATGAATTAGAAGGTAGTAATACTGTATATATATATATGAATTAGAGGGTAGTAATACTGTATATATATATATGAATTAGAGGGTAGGAATACTGTATGAATTAGAGGGTAGTAATACTGTATGAATTAGAGGGTAGTAATACTGTATGAATTAGAAGGTAGTAATACTGTATATATATATATGAATTAGAGGGTAGTAATACTGTATGAATTAGAGGTAGTAATACTGTATGAATTAGAAGGTAGTAATACTGTATGAATTAGAAGGTAGTAATACTGTATGAATTAGAAGGTAGTAATACTGTCTGAATTAGAAGGTAGTAATACTGTATGAATTAGAGGGTAGTAATACTGTATGAATTAGAGGGTAGTAATACTGTATGAATTACAGGGTAGTAATACTGTATATATATATATGAATTAGAGGGTAGTAATACTGTATATATATATATATGAATTAGAGGGTAGTAATACTGTATGAATTAGAGGGTAGTAATACTGTATGAATTAGAAGGTAGTAATACCGTATGAATTAGAGGGTAGTAATACTGTATGAATTAGAGGGTAGTAATACTGTCTGAATTAGAGGGTAGTAATACCGTATGAATTAGAGGGTAGTAATACTGTATGAATTAGAGGGTAGTAATACTGTATGAATTAGAGGGTAGTAATACTGTATGAATTAGAAGGTAGTAATACTGTATGAATTAGAGGGTAGTAATACTGTATGAATTAGAGGGTAGTAATACTGTATGAATTAGAGGGTAGTAATACTGTATGAATTAGAGGGTAGTAATACTGTATGAATTAGAGGGTAGTAATACTGTATGAATTAGAAGGTAGTAATACTGTATGAATTAGAGGGTAGTAATACTGTATGAATTAGAAGGTAGTAATACTGTATGAATTAGAAGGTAGTAATACTGTATGAATTAGAGGGTAGTAATACTGTATATATATATATATGAATTAGAGGGTAGTAATACTGTATGAATTAGAGGGTAGTAATACTGTATGAATTAGAGGGTAGTAATACTGTATGACTTAGAGGGTAGTAATACTGTATCAATTAGAGGGTAGTAATACTGTCTGAATCAGAGGGTAGTAATACTGTATATATATATGAATTAGAGGGTAGTAATACTCTATGAATTAGAGGGTAGTAATACTGTATGAATTAGAAGGTAGTAATACTGTCTGAATTAGAGGGTAGTAATACTGTATGAATTAGAGGGTAGTAATACTGTATGAATTCGAAGGTAGTAATACTGTATGAATTAGAAGGTAGTAATACTGTATGAATTAGAGGGTAGTAATACTGTATATATATATATGAATTAGAGGGTAGTAATACTGTATGAATTAGAGGGTAGTAATACTGTATGAATTAGAGGGTAGTAATACTGTATATATATATATGAATTAGAGGGTAGTAATACTGTATGAATTAGAGGGTAGTAATACTGTATGAATTAGAAGGTAGTAATACTGTATGAATTAGAGGGTAGTAATACTGTATGAATTAGAGGGTAGTAATACTGTATGAATTAGAAGGTAGTAATACTGTATGAATTAGAGGGTAGTAATACTGTATGAATTAGAGAGTAGTAATACTGTATGAATTAGAAGGTAGTAATACTGTATGAATTAGAAGGTAGTAATACTGTATGAATTAGAAGGTAGTAATACTGTATGAATTAGAGGGTAGTAATACTGTATGAATTAGAGGGTAGTAATACTGTATGAATTAGAAGGTAGTAATACTGTATGAATTAGAGGGTAGTAATGCTGTATGAATTAGAGGGTAGTAATACTGTCTGAATTAGAGGGTAGTAATACTGTATGAATTAGAGGGTAGTAATACTGTATGAATTAGAGGGTAGTAATACTGTATATATATATATGAATTAGAGGGTAGTAATACTGTATGAATTAGAGAGTAGTAATACTGTATGACTTAGAGGGTAGTAATACTGTATATATATATATGAATTAGAGGGTAGTAATACTGTATGAATTAGAGGGTAGTAATACTGTATGAATTAGAGGGTAGTAATACTGTATGACTTAGAGGGTAGTAATACTGTATGAATTAGAGGGTAGTAATACTGTATATATATATATATATATATGAATTAGAGGGTAGTAATACTGTATGAATTAGAGAGTAGTAATACTGTATGAATATATATATGAATTAGAGGGTAGTAATACTGTATAAATTAGAAGGTAGTAATACTGTATGAATTAGAGAGTAGTAATACTGTATATATATATATATGAATTAGAGGGTAGTAATACTGTATAAATTAGAAGGTAGTAATACTGTCTGAATTAGAGGGTAGTAATACTGTATATATATATATCAATTAGAGGGTAGTAATACTGTATGAATTAGAGGGTAGTAATACTGTATGAATTAGAGGGTAGTAATACAGTATGAATTAGAGGGTAGTAATATTGTATGACTTAGAGGGTAGTAATACTGTATGAATTAGAAGGTAGTAATACTGTATGAATTAGGTAGTAATACTGTATGAATTAGAGGGTAGTAATACTGTATGAATTAGAAGGTAGTAATATTGTATGAATTAGGTAGTAATACTGTATGAATTAGAAGGTAGTAATACTGTATGAATTAGAGGGTAGTAATACTGCATATATATATATATATATGAATTAGAGGGTAGTAATACTGTATATATATATATATGAATTAGAGGGTAGTAATACTGTATGAATTAGAGGGTAGTAATACTGTATGAATTAGAAGGTAGTAATACTGTATGAATTAGAGGGTAGTAATACTGTATGAATTAGAGGGTAGTAATACTGTATGAATTAGAAGGGAGTAATACTGTATGAATTAGAAGGTAGTAATACTGTATGAATTAGAGGGTAGTAATACTGTATGAATTAGAAGGTAGTAATACTGTCTGAATTAGAGGGTAGTAATACTGTATGAATTAGAGGGTAGTAATACTGTATGAATTAGAGGGTAGTAATACTGTCTGAATTAGAGGGTAGTAATACTGTATGAATTAGAAGGTAGTAATACTGTATGAATTAGAGGGTAGTAATACTGTATATATATATATGAATTAGAAGGTAGTAATACTGTATGAATTAGAGGGTAGTAATACTGTATGAATTAGAGGTAGTAATACTGTATGAATTAGAGGGTAGTAATACTGTATGAATTAGAAGGTAGTAATACTGTATGAATTAGAAGGTAGTAATACTGTATGAATTAGAAGGTAGTAATACTGTATGAATTAGAGGGTAGTAATACTGTATGAATTAGAAGGTAGTAATACTGTATGAATTAGAGGGTAGTAATACTGTATGAATTAGAAGGTAGTAATACTGTATGAATTAGAGGGTAGTAATACTGTATGAATTAGAAGGTAGTAATACTGTATATATATATATGAATTAGAGGGTAGTAATACTGTATATATATATATGAATTAGAGGGTAGTAATACTGTATGAATTAGAGGGTAGTAATACTGTATGAATTAGAGGGTAGTAATACTGTATGAATTAGAAGGTAGTAATACTGTATATATATATATGAATTAGAGGGTAGTAATACTGTATGAATTAGAGGTAGTAATACTGTATGAATTAGAAGGTAGTAATACTGTATGAATTAGAAGGTAGTAATACTGTATGAATTAGAAGGTAGTAATACTGTCTGAATTAGAAGGTAGTAATACTGTATGAATTAGAGGGTAGTAATACTGTATGAATTAGAGGGTAGTAATACTGTATGAATTACAGGGTAGTAATACTGTATATATATATATGAATTAGAGGGTAGTAATACTGTATATATATATATATGAATTAGAGGGTAGTAATACTGTATGAATTAGAGGGTAGTAATACTGTATGAATTAGAAGGTAGTAATACCGTATGAATTAGAGGGTAGTAATACTGTATGAATTAGAGGGTAGTAATACTGTCTGAATTAGAGGGTAGTAATACCGTATGAATTAGAGGGTAGTAATACTGTATGAATTAGAGGGTAGTAATACTGTATGAATTAGAGGGTAGTAATACTGTATGAATTAGAAGGTAGTAATACTGTATGAATTAGAGGGTAGTAATACTGTATGAATTAGAGGGTAGTAATACTGTATGAATTAGAGGGTAGTAATACTGTATGAATTAGAGGGTAGTAATACTGTATGAATTAGAGGGTAGTAATACTGTATGAATTAGAAGGTAGTAATACTGTATGAATTAGAGGGTAGTAATACTGTATGAATTAGAAGGTAGTAATACTGTATGAATTAGAAGGTAGTAATACTGTATGAATTAGAGGGTAGTAATACTGTATATATATATATATGAATTAGAGGGTAGTAATACTGTATGAATTAGAGGGTAGTAATACTGTATGAATTAGAGGGTAGTAATACTGTATGACTTAGAGGGTAGTAATACTGTATCAATTAGAGGGTAGTAATACTGTCTGAATCAGAGGGTAGTAATACTGTATATATATATGAATTAGAGGGTAGTAATACTCTATGAATTAGAGGGTAGTAATACTGTATGAATTAGAAGGTAGTAATACTGTCTGAATTAGAGGGTAGTAATACTGTATGAATTAGAGGGTAGTAATACTGTATGAATTCGAAGGTAGTAATACTGTATGAATTAGAAGGTAGTAATACTGTATGAATTAGAGGGTAGTAATACTGTATATATATATATATGAATTAGAGGGTAGTAATACTGTATGAATTAGAGGGTAGTAATACTGTATGAATTAGAGGGTAGTAATACTGTATATATATATATGAATTAGAGGGTAGTAATACTGTATGAATTAGAGGGTAGTAATACTGTATGAATTAGAAGGTAGTAATACTGTATGAATTAGAGGGTAGTAATACTGTATGAATTAGAGGGTAGTAATACTGTATGAATTAGAAGGTAGTAATACTGTATGAATTAGAGGGTAGTAATACTGTATGAATTAGAGAGTAGTAATACTGTATGAATTAGAAGGTAGTAATACTGTATGAATTAGAAGGTAGTAATACTGTATGAATTAGAAGGTAGTAATACTGTATGAATTAGAGGGTAGTAATACTGTATGAATTAGAGGGTAGTAATACTGTATGAATTAGAAGGTAGTAATACTGTATGAATTAGAGGGTAGTAATGCTGTATGAATTAGAGGGTAGTAATACTGTCTGAATTAGAGGGTAGTAATACTGTATGAATTAGAGGGTAGTAATACTGTATGAATTAGAGGGTAGTAATACTGTATATATATATATATGAATTAGAGGGTAGTAATACTGTATGAATTAGAGAGTAGTAATACTGTATGACTTAGAGGGTAGTAATACTGTATATATATATATGAATTAGAGGGTAGTAATACTGTATGAATTAGAGGGTAGTAATACTGTATGAATTAGAGGGTAGTAATACTGTATGACTTAGAGGGTAGTAATACTGTATGAATTAGAGGGTAGTAATACTGTATATATATATATATATATGAATTAGAGGGTAGTAATACTGTATGAATTAGAGAGTAGTAATACTGTATGAATATATATATGAATTAGAGGGTAGTAATACTGTATAAATTAGAAGGTAGTAATACTGTATGAATTAGAGAGTAGTAATACTGTATATATATATATATGAATTAGAGGGTAGTAATACTGTATAAATTAGAAGGTAGTAATACTGTCTGAATTAGAGGGTAGTAATACTGTATGAATTAGAGGGTAGTAATACTGTATGAATTAGAAGGTAGTAATATTGTATGAATTAGAAGGTAGTAATACTGTATGAATTAGAGGGTAGTAATACTGTATGACTTAGAGGGTAGTAATACTGTATGAATTAGAGGGTATTAATACTGTATGAATTAGAAGGTAGTAATAGTGTATGAATTAGAGGGTAGTAATACTGTATGAATTAGAGGGTAGTAATACTGTATGAATTAGAGGGTAGTAATACTGTATGAATTAGAAGGTAGTAATACTGTATGACTTAGAGGGTAGTAATACTGTCTGAATTAGAGGGTAGTAATACTGTATGAATTAGAAGGTAGTAATACTGTATGAATTAGAGGGTAGTAATACTGTCTGAATTAGAGGGTAGTAATACTGTCTGAATTAGAGGGTAGTAATACTGTATGAATTAGAGGGTAGTAATACTGTCTGAATTAGAGGGTAGTAATACTGTATGAATTAGAAGGTAGTAATACTGTATGAATTAGAAGGTAGTAATACTGTATGAATTAGAGGGTAGTAATACTGTATGAATTAGAGGGTAGTAATACTGTCTGAATTAGAGGGTAGTAATACTGTATGAATTAGAGGGTAGTAATACTGTATGAATTAGAGGGTAGTAATACTGTATGACTTAGAGGGTAGTAATACTGTATCAATTAGAGGGTAGTAATACTGTCTGAATCAGAGGGTAGTAATACTGTATATATATATATATGAATTAGAGGTAGTAATACTGTATGAATTAGAGGGTAGTAATACTGTATATATATATATATATATATATGAATTAGAGGGTAGTAATACTGTATGAATTAGAGGGTAGTAATACTGTATATATATATATATATGAATTAGAGGGTAGTAATACTGTATGAATTAGAGGGTAGTAATACTGTATATATATATATATATATATGAATTAGAGGGTAGTAATACTGTATGAATTAGAGGGTAGTAATACTGTATGAATTAGAGGGTAGTAATACTGTATGAATTAGAGGGTAGTAATACTGTATGCATTAGAAGGTAGTAATACTGTATATATATATATGAATTAGAGGGTAGTAATACTGTCTGAATTGTAAACAGGGTACCATTTGGGGCGTGGCCTGTCTTTATTGCAGTTCTCCTGGAAAAGAGGTGAATCATGCTTCCTCTCTAGCGGAGGCTTATGTTCTTTCATCTAATTTTTATTAAGACACAGAAAGAAACAAAGAAAGAGTCATTTAAATCCTGTTTAGAAGAAGTCCCCAACTCCAGAACAGACTATGGGAGGCTCACATTACTACATCGAGCCATGTAACTGACACAAGCTGTAAAATTTGATTACAAAAAACACCACAGCAGGGACTGTGAAGCAATGCAAACATTGGCACAGACACACACGCACACACACACACACACACACACACACACGCACGCACGCACGCACGCACGCACGCACGCACGCACGCACGCACGCACACACACACACACACACACACACTACCATATGTGGTAGTGGTGGAGTAGGGGCCTGAGGGCACACAGTGTGTTGTGACTTCTGTGAATGTATTGTAATGTTTTAAAATTGTATAAACTGCCTTAATTTTGCTGGACTCCAGGAAGAGTAGCAGGAACTAATCGGGATCCATAATAAATACAAATATATAAGAGCTGGGGGTGCAGCGGAGGTTTCAGTCGGCCCTGTAGGCCCTGGTCAAAAGTAGTGCCCTATAGGCCCTGGTCAAAAGTAGTGCCCTGTAGGCCCTGGTCAAAAGTAGTGCCCTATAGGCCCTGGTCAAAAGTAGTGCCCTATAGGCCCTGGTCAAAAGTAGTGCCCTGTAGGCCCTGGTCAAAAGTAGTGCCCTGTAGGCCCTGGTCAAAAGTAGTGCCCTATAGGCCCTGGTCAAAAGTAGTGCCCTGTAGGCCCTGGTCAAAAGTAGTGCCCTGTAGGCCCTGGTCAAAAGTAGTGCCCTGTAGGCCCTGGTCAAAAGTAGTGCCCTATAGGCCCTGGTCAAAAGTAGTGCCCTGTAGGCCCTGGTCAAAAGTAGTGCCCTATAGCCCCTGGTCAAAAGTAGTGTCCTGTAGGCCCTGGTCAAAAGTAGTGCCCTATAGGCCCTGGTCAAAAGTAGTGCCCTATAGAGGGATTGGGATACGAATTGGGAACCACACTCAGTTCGTCAACTTGGCAACAACTTCCTCTGCCACGTTTTAAAAGTCAACAACAATCTGACTGGCACATCAGAGCATCAGACGATCACAGACAGACACTGTGATAACAGAGAGATGGGGGTACGTCCCAAATGGAATCCTATTCCCAGGGCCCTACTCAAAAGAAGTGCACTATAAAGGGAATCGGGTGCCATTGGGCACATCCCCCGTACTATCTGAGTAATAATGTCTGAACCCAGCTGAACACGGCTGTGTTCTTTATGTATGCAGATTCTTCTGTTGTTCATTTCTTTCCCATTAAAGGGTGATGATAGAGTCAGCCCGCTAACAATCACGTCTTTTAGAACAGCGATGTGAAGCTGTATTATACAGTTCAAGTGAACAAAGGGAGAGTGAGTTCAAGTACACACACTCCATTTAACTCCTCAACTTCTCCCCTTTACTGTGAATGAATAACTGAAGAGTTTCTTTCCAAAAACGCAATATATATCCATTTTCAGACATGTTGGTAAATGAGCTTTTATTGTTTAAAGAACTTATGAACGATATTGGTGTGTTTGTTTCACCATATAAACATGGCATGGGGACATGACAGACTGGTATTTGTTTGAAATCGAATCACTTGACGGTTTCATTTCAGAGAGACAAATAATCATGTTTTTTTTCTTGCAAAACGCTATATACCCGCCTCATTCAGAGAATAAGTAGCACCGCAAGGTTTTACACAGTAAAACAGGACAAATAACTACATTTAAATAAAGAATTGTACAAATGATACATTTGATATGCATGATATATATATATAAACAGTGCATTCGGAAATTATTCAGAGCACTTTACTTTTTTTATTCAAAGCACTTCTCTCCCTGTCACTAGAGTAAACACACTCTCTGTCACTAGAGTAAACACACTCCCTGTCACTAGAGTAAACACACTCTCTGTCACTAGAGTAAACATCCTCTCTGTCACTAGAGTAAACACACTCTGTCACTAGAGTAAACACACTCTCTGTCACTAGAGTAAACACACTCTCTGTCACTAGAGTAAACACACTCTCTGTCACTAGAGTAAACACACTCTCTGTCACTAGAGTAAACATCCTCTCTGTCACTAGAGTAAACACACTCTCTGTCACTAGAGTAAACACACTCTCTGTCACTAGAGTAAACACACTCTGTCACTAGAGTAAACACACTCTCTGTCACTAGAGTAAACACACTCTCTGTCACTAGAGTAAACACACTCTGTCACTAGAGTAAACACACTCTCTGTCACTAGAGTAAACACACTCTCTGTCACTAGAGTAAACACACTCTCTGTCACTAGAGTAAACACACTCTCTGTCACTAGAGTAAACACACTCTCTGTCACTAGAGTAAACACACGCTCTGTCACTAGAGTAAACACACGCTCTGTCACTAGAGTAAACATCCTCCCTGTCACTAGAGTAAACACACTCTCTGTCACTAGAGTAAACACACTCTCTGTCACTAGAGTAAACACACGCTCTGTCACTAGAGTAAACACACTCTGTCACTAGAGTAAACATCCTCTCTGTCACTAGAGTAAACATCCTCTCTGTCACTAGAGTAAACATCCTCTCTGTCACTAGAGTAAACACACTCTCTGTCACTAGAGTAAACATCCTCCCTGTCACTAGAGTAAACACACTCTCTGTCACTAGAGTAAACACACTCTCTGTCACTAGAGTAAACATCCTCTCTGTCACTAGAGTAAACACACTCTGTCACTAGAGTAAACACACTCTCTGTCACTAGAGTAAACATCCTCCCTGTCACTAGAGTAAACACACTCTCTGTCACTAGAGTAAACACACTCTCTGTCACTAGAGTAAACATCCTCCCTGTCACTAGAGTAAACACACTCTGTCACTAGAGTAAACACACTCTCTGTCACTAGAGTAAACACACTCTCTGTCACTAGAGTAAACACACTCTGTCACTAGAGTAAACACACTCTCTGTCACTAGAGTAAACACACTCTGTCACTAGAGTAAACATCCTCTCTGTCACTAGAGTAAACACACTCTCTGTCACTAGAGTAAACACACTCTCTGTCACTAGAGTAAACACACTCTCTGTCACTAGAGTAAACATCCTCTCTGTCACTAGAGTAAACACACTCTGTCACTAGAGTAAACATCCTCTCTGTCACTAGAGTAAACACACTCTGTCACTAGAGTAAACACACTCTCTGTCACTAGAGTAAACACACTCTGTCACTAGAGTAAACACACTCTCTGTCACTAGAGTAAACACACTCTCTGTCACTAGAGTAAACACACTCTGTCACTAGAGTAAACATCCTCCCTGTCACTAGAGTAAACACACTCTGTCACTAGAGTAAAAGGTCCAACACTAATCAGAATTCTAAAGTTTAGCACCACAGAATGGTGGACAGCGACTGGATCCGAATCTTAAACTTTGGAAGTATGCTTGGTGTCATTGTCCATTTGGAAGACCCATTTGTGACCAAGCTGGATCCGACAGCAACTGGATCCGAATTCTAACGTTCAGCACCACAGAACGGTGTACAGTAACTGTCTCTGGTACATCCACTTCCCATGAAGAAGCTTTTAGTTATTATTCACTGAAGCACAGACAATCAGCCAAACCGTTGGTCCTCTAGTATAGTCCTGATCCACCAACCAACTGCAGCCATTCCTATCCAAAGCAACTTACAGTCAAGCTTTCATACATTTTATGTATGGGTGGACCCGGGAACCGAACCCGCAAACCCTGGCATTGCAATCGCCACTCTCTACCAACTGAGCTACAAAGGACCGCATTTACCATCTACACTGCCTGATGACAGGAAGACTAATTAAGATTCTACTCTTGAAAGGCTGAATAATCCTCATCAGGCCTGAGTGTAGAGAGGATATGTCCCAAATGGGCTATGGGCCCTGGTCTAAAGTAGTGCACTATATAGGGAATAAGATGCCATAGGGCCCTGGTCTAAAGTTGTGCACTACATAGGGAATAGGACGCCATAGGGCCCTGGTCTAAAGTAGTGCACTACATAGGGAATAGGATGCCATAGGGCCCTGGTCTAAAGTAGTGCACTACATAGGGAATAGGACGCCATAGGGCCCTGGTCTAAAGTAGTGCACTACATAGGGAATAGGACGCCATAGGGCCCTGGTCTAAAGTAGTGCACTACATAGGGAATAGGCTGCAGTTTGGGACAGACCCTCATATACAGCTGTGAGATGATAATGAAGTCAGGGTTTAGGGAGGGGGAATTAGCAGTTAGGGAGTATGTGTGAGCGTGCGTGACTACTGGTGAGCTACAAACACAATGCCCATTACCGCTGCTTTCACTAATGAACAAACTCCGTTTGAGAGAGTCTTGAAATCAGAACCTCTCAGCAGGTGCTATCTATGCATTTAGCTGTAACCCTTTACTGGCTACTCCCATGAGATAACATCGCTCTCCGCCAATCAGAGAATGTACATTCATGTTTGTACATAATATTTTCTGACATAATTTCCTATGACTGAAAAGAGATTCTGGTCATCAAACAGTGATCACTAAAAGGTGGCTTAAGAGAGGCCGATGTGCGAGCACCCTGACGAAAATACGCTGGCGAGTACATAAACCGATTATACCCACGGTTCTATTGCCGGACGTACAATCACCGGATTACAAACTAAATGAACTCCGTTCGAGACTATCCTATCAACGGGACCTGAAGAACTGATCAGCTGTAGACTGTTTACCAAGAGAGTTTTCATCTATATTTTTCATAGCTGTCTATTTACAACGACAGATGTCGACAGAAAGACCGCACTCAACCAGCAAGAACATGTCATTCTCTTAGTGGCCGGTGATTATAACGCAGGAAAACTGAAATCCTTCTTACCTCATTTCTACCAGCAGATCAGATGTGATCATAGAGGAGGAGGAGGTGCAACTAGAGGAGGAGGAGGTGCAACTAGAGGAGGAGGAGGTGCAACTAGAGGAGGAGGAGGTGCAACTAGAGGAGGATGAGGTGCAACTAGAGGAGGAGGAGGTGCAACTAGAGGAGGAGGAGGTGCAACTAGAGGAGGAGGAGGTGCAACTAGAGGAGGAGGAGGTGCAACTAGAGGAGGAGGAGGTGCAACTAGAGGCGAAAACAACTGGAGATCACCTTTACACCATTCGCTGGACACGTCCTCCGCTCGCTGGACACGTCCTCCGCTCGCTGGACACGTCCTCCGCTCGCTGGAAACGTCCTCCGCTCGCTGGACACGTCCTCCGCTCGCTGGACACATCCTCCGCTCGCCGGTCACGTCCTCCGCTCGCCGGACACATCCTCCGCTCGCCGGACACGTCCTCCGATCGCCGGACACGTCCTCCGCTCGCTGGACACGTCCTCTGCTCGCTTGACCGTCTTCTTCTCTCTCGACTCAGCGTTTGGTCGCGCAATGATGTTTAATCTTGCTTGTGGGCCATCTAGTGCTCGATCGACTTTTGGATCAGATTTGACACCTTCACTGAGGCACTGAATGGCAGAAGGATAGAGTAGTCATGGTGACAGTATGAGGGACAGGCTCAGTACTCCATCTTTACTGCATACGGTCAGTGAGTAATATATGGGGTTGTCACGGTGACAGTATGAGGGACGGCTCAGTACTCCATCTTTACTGCATACGGTCAGTGAGTAATATATGGGGTTGTCACGGTGACAGTATGAGGGACAGGCTCAGTACTCCATCTTTACTGCATACGGTCAGTGAGTAATATACGGGGTTGTCACGGTGACAGTATGAGGGACAGGCTCAGTACTCCATCTTTACTGCATACGGTCGGTGAGTAATATATGGGTGAAAGCCCCATGAAGCAGCACAGTCCTGCAGTCACCAACCAACCATGGAATATATCTCCTCACAGCCAGACTGCAGGCAATCAGGCCCCGCAGTCACCAACCAATTAAAACACCATTCATCATAAGTCAGAGCAGCTGGGCCAATAGTAATGAAGCAGGGAGGAACACGGGAACACTCTAGTGGAAACGTTTCATCAAAACACTACCCTAGAACTCCTGTTGGGGAATACTCTACTCAACCTAGTCTCAGAGCATTTCGTCTTATACTGTACGTAAATCTGAGACACTTCATTTAGTATGTGTTATGTCATCAAGGAAAACGCCCCTAGCGGACGGAACAGATATGACAGCTGTTTACCCAAAGGAAAGGGGGTTGGGTTTGAGTGAAAGAGCGGGAAGACTGAAGAACAAAGGGAGAAGCGATGTCTCTATCGGGCAGTAGGCAGCTACTCTATCGTAAATACAGTATCTTATGCATTCTAAATTACCGCCCATTTGGAAAAGGAAAATGCAATAAATATTTACTCTGAGCTGCGCTTCGGAAGGTTGGTCGTAGATGGAAGGCCTTGTTGCCCAACAGAGTCCTTTGTCCTTTGAAGAGTGTTTCTGGTGGTGAACGGGAAACGCTGTAGTGTTGTCGTTGTGTGGTAGATGGGATACTCTGTCCGTCCTTTCCTAGACCACGTTTACAGCGGCCGCTGCTAACTCAACGGCTAGGAGGTATCACTTCTGTAGCGAATAAGAGTTCAAAGTTCATATCATTCGCAACCAAAGCTCACGCTGAGGTTGGCTTCGTTCTGTAGTTATTATCTGAATCCTTCTGACATCAGATCGTCATCCTAATGTACCCGGAACAGGAGGTTACATTTTTGTCAATGGCTTATATAGTGGAGGGAGAAGGGTGTGTTTCATAGTTTATAACCCATGTCTCTTCACAGGCGCGGGCCACTGATGGAGCAGAGCCCTAACCTTATGAAAACCCAAATCTCTTGTTTAGAAGCTAAAATTACATTTAATCTTTTCACCAATAATTTTATATTTTAACATTTAAATTGCACAATAATTCCATGTGAATCTGATAACTATAATGTGTAGACTTTCCCAGATACAGTTTACGTCGTCCTGTCATCAGTCATAATGTCTCAGATGACAACCGAACTGACATCATATTCATTATTAAGTACCAACGCATATTTTCAACTGGTTCTATTACTGAAATATGGTTCCTTTCCCTCCACTTGTTTGATGTTCCCAGACTCTCTGTTTAACAAAGGCTATTCAAGAGTCCCTCAGTAGAGTCAGAGAGAGAGGGAAGGGAGAAAGGTATTTATGGGGGGGGGTCATAAACCTTACCCACAGGCCAACGTCATGACACACTACTCTAGAACCTCTGTTGCATTCATCAATTCAATTTTATTTTGTTGTGTACAGACATTGTTTTAAATTAGATTAATTGAATTAGATAACGAATTACATAAAATCTGTTAATCCTTTCATTCTGTTCATCTGAAATCGGATTGTGACCATTGATATATATAAACAAAATGACAACAAATCATAATCTGGAAGAGCTGCGATCCCACGTGTTTCAACAGCATCCCTCATACACTCGCGGTCACATCTATTATGGTTGAGATGTCCTGTAAACTGCACAACTGCCTCTTGACCCCATACTGATAGGGTTAGAGATTGCACAGGGAGAGAGGGAGAGAGAGAGAGACAGAGACAGAGAGAGAGAGAGAGAGAGAGAGAGAGAGAGCGAGAGCGAGAGAGACAGAGACAGAGACAGAGAGAGAGAGAGAGAGAGAGAGAGAGAGAGAGAGAAAGAGAGACAGAGAGAGAGACAGAGACAGAGACAGAGACAGAGAGAGAGAGAGAGAGAGAGAGAGAGAGAGAGAGAGAGAGAGACAGAGACAGAGACAGAGACAGACAGAGAGAGACAGAGAGAGAGAGAGAGAGAGAGAGAGAGAGAGAGAGAGAGAGAGAGAGAGAGAGAGAGAGAGAGAGAGAGAGAGAGAGAGAGAGAGAGAGAGTATCAGCAGGAAACAGCCTGGTCTGAGCTGGAGGCCAAACCAACAGCAGGGTTTGGTGTCTGCAGAACTGCAGGTGTTGCTTCCCCAGAACTATGTGGTGCAGATGCACAGAGAACTCAGGGTCATGTTCAGAGGTCAATAAGGGTGAGGTTGTGCTGGGTCATGTTCAGAGGTCAATTAGGGTGAGGTTGTGCTGTTAAGCAGACAGCATCATCAGGATGCTACAGACAAACCATTTCTGTATGGAACTCACTTTATGCACGGGGGCATTGTAATGCTGAAAAAGCAAAGGACCTTCCCCAAAATGTTGCCACAAAGTTGGCAGCACAAAATAGTCCAGAATGTCATTGTATGCTGTAGTGTTAAGATTTGCCTTCAATGGAACTAAGGGGTCCAAACCATGAAAAACAGCCCCAGACCAGAAATGTGATAAAATGACTTGTTAGAAAGGCTGAATCCTATGACGGTGCCACGTTGAAAGTCACTGAGCTCTTCAGTAAGGCCATTCTACTGCCAATGTTTGTCTATGGAAATTGCATGGCTGTGTGCTTGATGTTATACACCTGTCAGCAATGGGTGTGGCTGAAATAGACGCATCTTTTCATTTGAAGGGGTGTCCACATACTTTTTTTGTATACATAGTGTAGTATATTTGTCACGACCTCAACCGAGGCAGGCTCTCCTTCCCGTTCGGGTGGCGTTCGGCGGTCGTCGTCACCGGCCTACTAGCTGCCACTGACTCTTTTTCCTCCCCCTCCTTATGTGTTTATTTGTATCACCTGGTTTGGGGTAATTGGCAATTAGTGTGGCTTTATTAGCCAGCCAGATTGTATGCTTCTTTGTGCGGGATTGTTCGTCTGTTGCTGTGGATTTCGGGAGTGGGTTTTGTATTGTGTACTGGGTTTGTCTCCCGTGTTAGAAGACAGGTGTTTATGACACCCAGTAAGTCCGTGTTGGACATTTTGGTTTGCCGGTTAGGCATTAAATATCACCGCATTGAAGCTCTGCTGTTCCTGCGTCTGATTTCACACCCCACCGACACCCAGGTCGTTACAGAATCCCGCACCAATTTAAATGGAGTCAGCAGGAGCAGCAGCCAACCCTCTCCCATCGATGGAGGAACGGGTTCTCCACCACACAACTGTCCTCCATCGGATCGGATCCGCCATGGACCAAATGATGGAGAGAATGGAGCGATGGGAGAGGAGTGGGCTCCTCTCTCCACCTTCGGCTCCCCCCCCCCAGGACTCTTCATCCCCCGGCTCCAGCGCGCTCCGTCTTACGCTCCCGAGGGATTATGATGGAGCAGCGGCAGGTTGTCAGGGGTTCTTACTCCAACTGGAGCTATACCTGGCCACTGTTCGCCCCACTCCCTCGGGAGCGGAGAGGGTGAGTGTCCTCGTCTCCTGCCTAACGGGTCGTGCTCTGGAGTGGGCCAACGCAGTCTGGAATGGCCCGGACTCCGCGAAGGAGCACTACCCGGAGTTTACCCGTCGTTTTCGTGCCGTGTTTGACCACCCCACAGACGGCCGAGCGGCGGGTGAGAGACTATTTCATCTCAGGCAGGAGAAGAGGAGCGCACAGGATTTCGCGCTGGAGTTCCGGACCTTGGCCGCGGGATCAGGGTGGAACGACAGGGCCCTTATTGACCACTACCGGTGTAGTCTCCGGGAGGACGTCCGCAGGGAGCTAGCGTGTCGGGACATCGCGCTTTCTCTAGATGAACTTATTGACATGTCTATCCGACTGGATACTCTGCTGGCTGCCCGCGGGCGTTCGGAGAGGGTCCTGTGCGTTCCACCACCCAGCGCCCCGGCTCCCATCCCGATGGAGTTGGGAGGGGCCGCGCCTAGGGGTACCGGAGGAGGAGGCCCCCCCTGCACCAACTGTGGTCGGAGAGGACACACGTTCGACCGGTGCTGGGGGGGTCTGTCTGGGAGTCGAGATGTCAGGCGGAACGCTTCTCGATCACCCCAGGTGAGTCAGCACCAAACTCACCCAGAACCCCCTGTTGGTCACATGTTTGTCTCAATTTTTTTCCTTTATTTTTTCCCCTCTTCCCAGCATAGGGCACTAGTCGATTCAGGTGCAGCTGGGAACTTTATGGATCGCGGACTCGCCCGTAAGTTGGGCGTTCCGCTTGTGCCGATAGATTCTCCCTTTCCCGTTCACTCCCTAGATAGCCGGCCATTAGGGTCAGGGGTGGTCAGGGAGGTCACAGTTCCCCTGGACATGGTAACGCAGGGGAATCATAGGGAACGTATCAGTCTCTTTATTATTGATTCGCCTGCGTTTCCAGTGGTGCTGGGTGTTCCCTGGTTGGCCCGGCACAATCCCAATATTTCGTGGAGACAGGGGGTTCTCCAGGGGTGGTCAGAGGAGTGTTCTGGAAGGTGTCTGGGAGTTTCCATTGGTGCCACGTCGGTGGAGAGTCCAGACCAGGGTTCCACGGTGCGCATTCCCCCCGAGTATGCCGATTTGGCAATCGCTTTCTGTAAAAAGAAAGCGACGAAATTACCACCACATCGACCGGGTAGGGATTGTGCGATAGATCTCCAGGTTAACGCTGCGCTTCCTAAGAGTCACGTGTACCCTTTGTCCCAAGAGGAGACGTTGGCTATGGAGACATATGTCGCGGAGTCTCTGGGACAGGGGTACATTCGGCCCTCCATCTCACCCGTCTCCTCGAGTTTCTTTTTTGTGAAGAAAAAGGAGGGAGGTTTGCGTCCGTGTATTGATTATAGAGGTCTAAATGCCATCACAGTGGGGTTTAGTTACCCACTACCTCTCATCGCTTCGGCGGTGGAATCATTTCACGGAGCGCAGTTCTTTACAAAACTGGACCTCAGGAGCGCGTACAGTCTGGTGCGTATTCGGAAAGGAGATGAGTGGAAAACCGCATTTAGTACCACATCGGGCCACTATGAGTACTGCGTCATGCCGTATGGGTTAAAGAATGCTCCAGCCGTTTTCCAATCCTTTGTAGACGACATTCTCAGGGACCTGCACGTGCAGGGGGTAGTTGTGTATATCGATGACATTCTGATCTACTCAACTACTCACGCCGCGCATGTATCTCTGGTGCGCAAAGTGCTTGGCAGACTGCTGGAGCATGACCTATACGTCAAGGCTGAGAAGTGTGTGTTCTCCAAACAAGCCGTCTCCTTCCTGGGTTATCGCATTTCCACCTCGGGGGTGGTGGTGGAGAGTGACCGCATAAAGGCCGTGCGTAATTGGCCGACTCCAACCACGGTGAAGGAGGTGCAGCGGTTTTTGGGTTTTGCCAACTACTACCGGAGATTTATCCGGGGTTTTGGCCAGGTGGCGGCTCCCATTACCTCACTGCTAAAGGGGGGCCCGGTGCGGTTGCGGTGGTCGGCGGCGGCGGACGGAGCTTTCAACAGGTTGAAGGCTCTGTTCACGGATGCTCCCGTGTTGGCGCATCCGGATCCCTCTTTGGCATTCATAGTGGAGGTGGATGCGTCCGAGGCTGGGGTGGGTGCCGTGCTATCACAGCGCTCGGGTACGCCACCAAAACTCCGCCCCTGCGCTTTCTTCTCTAGTAAGCTCAGTGCAGCGGAGCGTAACTATGATGTGGGGGATCGGGAGTTGTTAGCGGTGGTCAGGGCTCTGAAGGTGTGGAGACACTGGCTTGAGGGGGCTAAGCACCCTTTTCTCATCTGGACCGACCACCAGAATCTGGAGTATATTCGGGCAGCTCGGAGACTGAACCCGCGTCAGGCAAGGTGGGCCATGTTTTTCACCCGGTTTCGGTACACGTTGTCTTATAGACCAGGCTCCCAAAACGTAAAGGCTGATGCATTGTCCCGCCTTTACGACACGGAGGATAGGACCACCGAACCCACTCCCATCATCCCCGCCTCGAGGCTGATAGCGCCAGTGGTATGGGAGGTGGACTCGGACATCGAGCGGGCGCTACGGGCGGAACCCGCGCCTCCTCAGTGTCCGGCGGGCCGTAAGTACGTACCGCTTGGTGTTCGGGACCGACTGATTCGGTGGGCTCATGTCCTACCCTCCTCGGGTCACCCTGGGGTGACGAGGACCGTGGGGAGCCTTCGGGGGAGGTATTGGTGGCCTACCTTAGCTCGGGACGTTAGGGTTTATGTCTCCTCCTGTTCGGTATGCGCTCAGAGTAAGGCTCCTAGGCACCTTCCTAGAGGGAAGTTGCAACCCCTCCCCGTTCCACAACGACCATGGTCTCATCTGTCCGTAGACTTCCTGACAGATCTCCCCCCTTCTCAGGGAAACACTACGGTTCTGGTCATTGTGGATCGGTTTTCTAAGTCCTGCCGTCTCCTCCCGTTGCCCGGTATCCCTACTGCCCTACAGACTGCGGAGGCCTTATTCACTCACGTCTTCCGGCACTACGGGGTGCCGGAGGACATCGTTTCTGATCGGGGCCCCCAATTCACGTCCCGAGTATGGAGGGCGTTCATGGAGCGTCTGGGGGTCACGGTCAGCTTGACTTCCGGTTTTCACCCCGAGAGTAATGGGCAGGTGGAAAGAGTGAACCAGGAGGTGGGTAGGTTTCTGCGGTCGTATTGCCAGGACCGGCCAGGGGAGTGGGCGAGATACATTCCCTGGGCCGAGATGGCCCAGAACTCCCTACGCCACTCCTCTACTAATGTGTCCCCCTTTCAGTGTGTGTTGGGGTACCAGCCGGTTCTGGCACCATGGCAGCCGAGCCAGACCGAGGCTCCTGCGGTGGAGGAGTGGGTACAGCGCTCCAAAGAGACCTGGAGGGCCGTCCAGGAGTCCCTCCAACAAGCTACTACTAGGCAGAAGAGGAGCGCTGACCGCCACCGCAGTGAGGCCCCCGTGTTTGTACCGGGGGAAAGGGTCTGGCTCTCGACCCGAAACCTACCCCTCCGCTTGCCCTGCCGGAAGCTGAGGCCGCAGTGTGTAGGGCCCTTCAAAGTCCTGAGGAGAATAAACGAGGTGTGTTATCGGTTAAAACTCCCTTCCTATTATCGTATTAACCCCTCGTTTCATGTGTCTCTCCTCAGGCCGGTGGTAGCTGGTCCCCTGCAGGACGGTGAGGTGCTGGAGGTCCCTCCTCCCCCTTTAGACATCGAGGGGTCCCCGGCGTATACGATACGGGCCATTCTGAACTCAAGACGCCGGGTGAGGGGCCTGCAGTACCTCGTAGACTGGGAGGGGTACGGTCCGGAGGAGAGGTGCTGGGTACCGGTGGAGGACATTTTGGATCCATCTATGTTAAGGGATTTCCATCGCCTCCATCCGGATCGCCCTGCGCCTCGTCCTCCGGGTCGACCTCGAGGCCGGTGTCGGCGCGCTGCGGGAGCCACGCGTCGGAGGGGGGGTACTGTCACGACTTCAACCGAGGCAGGCTCTCCTTCCCGTTCGGGTGGCGTTCGGCGGTCGTCGTCACCGGCCTACTAGCTGCCACTGACTCTTTTTCCTCCCCCTCCTTATGTGTTTATTTGTATCACCTGGTTTGGGGTAATTGGCAATTAGTGTGGCTTTATTAGCCAGCCAGATTGTATGCTTCTTTGTGCGGGATTGTTCGTCTGTTGCTGTGGATTTCGGGAGTGGGTTTTGTATTGTGTACTGGGTTTGTCTCCCGTGTTAGAAGACAGGTGTTTATGACACCCAGTAAGTCCGTGTTGGACATTTTGGTTTGCCGGTTAGGCATTAAATATCACCGCATTGAAGCTCTGCTGTTCCTGCGTCTGATTTCACACCCCACCGACACCCAGGTTGTTACAGTCTCTCCTGGCTCAAAGTGGTATCAAAGTATATTACTCTATATTACTAAACACTGATGTTACCTCTCATCCTATATTACTAAACACTGATGTTTCCTCTCATCCTATATTACTCTATATTACTAAACACTGATGTTACCTCTCATCCTATATTACTCTATATCACTAAACACTGATGTTACCTCTCATCCTATATTACTAAACACTGATGTTACCTCTCATCCTATATTACTCTATATTACTAAACACTGATGTTACCTCTCATCCTATATTACTAAACACTGATGTTCCCTCTCATCCTATATGACTAAACACTGATGTTACATCTCATCCTATATTACTCTATATGACTAAACACTGATGTTACCTCTCATTCTATATGACTAAACACTGATGTTACCTCTCATCCTATATGACTAAACACTGATTTACCTCTCATCCTATATTAGTCTATATGACTAAACACTGATGTTTCCTCTCATCCTATATTACTAAACACTGATGTTTCCTCTCATCCTATATTACTCTATATTACTAAACACTGATGTTACCTCTCATCCTATATTACTAAACACTGATGTTACCTCTCATCCTATATTACTCTATATTACTAAACACTGATGTTTCCTCTCATCCTATATGACTAAACACTGATGTTACCTCTCATCCTATATTACTAAACACTGATGTTACCTCTCATCCTATATTACTAAACACTGATGTTTCCTCTCATCCTATATTACTCTATATTACTAAACACTGATGTTACCTCTCATCCTATATTACTAAACACTGATGTTACCTCTCATCCTATATTACTCTATATTACTAAACACTGATGTTACCTCTCATCCTATATTACTCTATATGACTAAACACTGATGTTACCTCTCATCCTATATTACTAAACACTGATGTTACCTCTCATCCTATATTACTAAACACTGATGTTACCTCTCATCCTATATTACTAAACACTGATGTTACCTCTCATCCTATATTACTCTATATTACTAAACACTGATGTTACCTCTCATCCTATATTACTAAACACTGATGTTACCTCTCATCCTATATTACTAAACACTGATGTTACCTCTCATCCTATATGACTAAACACTGATGTTACCTCTCATCCTATATGACTAAACACTGATGTTTCCTCTCATCCTATATTACTAAACACTGATGTTACCTCTCATCCTATATGACTAAACACTGATGTTACCTCTCATCCTATATTACTAAACACTGATGTTACCTCTCATCCTATATTACTAAACACTGATGTTACCTCTCATCCTATATTACTAAACACTGATGTTACCTCTCATCCTATATTACTCTATATTACTAAACACTGATGTTACCTCTCATCCTATATGACTAAACACTGATGTTACCTCTCATCCTATATTACTCTATATGACTAAACACTGATGTTACCTCTCATCCTATATGACTAAACACTGATGTTACCTCTCATCCTATATTACTCTATATCACTAAACACTGATGTTACCTCTCATCCTATATTACTCTATATCACTAAACACTGATGTTACCTCTCATCCTATATTACTCTATATGACTAAACACTGATGTTACCTCTCATCCTATATGACTAAACACTGATGTTACCTCTCATCCTATATTACTCTATATGACTAAACACTGATGTTACCTCTCATCCTATATGACTAAACACTGATGTTACCTCTCATCCTATATTACTCTATATGACTAAACACTGATGTTACCTCTCATCCTATATGACTAAACACTGATGTTACCTCTCATCCTATATTACTCTATATCACTAAACACTGATGTTACCTCTCATCCTATATTACTCTATATTACTAAACACTGATGTTACCTCTCATCCTATATGACTAAACACTGATGTTACCTCTCATCCTATATTACTCTATATGACTAAACACTGATGTTACCTCTCATCCTATATTACTCTATATTACTAAACACTGATGTTACCTCTCATCCTATATTACTCTATATTACTAAACACTGATGTTTCCTCTCATCCTATATTACTCTATATTACTAAACACTGATGTTACCTCTAATCCTATATTACTCTATATTACTAAACACTGATGTTACCTCTCATCCTATATTACTAAACACTGATGTTTCCTCTCATCCTATATTACTCTATATTACTAAACACTGATGTTACCTCTCATCCTATATTACTCTATATTACTAAACACTGATGTTACCTCTCATCCTATATAACTCTATATTACTAAACACTGATGTTACCTCTCATCCTATATTACTAAACACTGATGTTTCCTCTCATCCTATATTACTCTATATGACTAAACACTGATGTTACCTCTCATCCTATATTACTCTATATTACTAAACACTGATGTTACCTCTCATCCTATATTACTCTATATTACTAAACACTGATGTTACCTCTCATCCTATATTACTAAACACTGATGTTACCTCTCATCCTATATTACTAAACACTGATGTTACCTCTCATCCTATATTACTAAACACTGATGTTACCTCTCATCCTATATTACTCTATATTACTAAACACTGATGTTACCTCTCATCCTATATTACTAAACACTGATGTTTCCTCTCATCCTATATTACTCTATATTACTAAACACTGATGTTACCTCTCATCCTATATTACTCTATATTACTAAACACTGATGTTACCTCTCATCCTATATTACTAAACACTGATGTTACCTCTCATCCTATATTACTCTATATTACTAAACACTGATGTTTCCTCTCATCCTATATCACTAAACACTGATGTTTCCTCTCATCCTATATTACTAAACACTGATGTTACCTCTCATCCTATATTACTCTATATTACTAAACACTGATGTTACCTCTCATCCTATATTACTAAACACTGATGTTACCTCTCATCCTATATTACTCTATATCACTAAACACTGATGTTACCTCTCATCCTATATTACTAAACACTGATGTTACCTCTCATCCTATATTACTCTATATGACTAAACACTGATGTTACCTCTCATCCTATATTACTCTATATTACTAAACACTGATGTTACCTCTCATCCTATATTACTCTATATTACTAAACACTGATGTTACCTCTCATCCTATATTACTAAACACTGATGTTACCTCTCATCCTATATTACTCTATATTACTAAACACTGATGTTTCCTCTCATCCTATATTACTCTATATTACTAAACACTGATGTTACCTCTCATCCTATATTACTCTATATTACTAAACACTGATGTTACCTCTCATCCTATATTACTAAACACTGATGTTACCTCTCATCCTATATTACTCTATATTACTAAACACTGATGTTACCTCTCATCCTATATTACTAAACACTGATGTTACCTCTCATCCTATATTACTCTATATTACTAAACACTGATGTTACCTCTCATCCTATATTACTCAACACTGATGTTTCCTCTCATCCTATATTACTAAACACTGATGTTTCCTCTCATCCTATATTACTCTATATTACTAAACACTGATGTTACCTCTCATCCTATATTACTCTATATTACTAAACACTGATGTTACCTCTCATCCTATATTACTAAACACTGATGTTTCCTCTCATCCTATATTACTCTATATTACTAAACACTGATGTTTCCTCTCATCCTATATTACTAAACACTGATGTTACCTCTCATCCTATATTACTAAACACTGATGTTTCCTCTCATCCTATATTACTCTATATTACTAAACACTGATGTTACCTCTCATCCTATATTACTAAACACTGATGTTTCCTCTCATCCTATATTACTAAACACTGATGTTACCTCTCATCCTATATTACTCTATATTACTAAACACTGATGTTACCTCTCATCCTATATTACTCTATATGACTAAACACTGATGTTTCCTCTCATCCTATATTACTAAACACTGATGTTACCTCTCATCCTATATTACTCTATATTACTAAACACTGATGTTACCTCTCATCCTATATGACTAAACACTGATGTTACCTCTCATCCTATATTACTCTATATTACTAAACACTGATGTTACCTCTCATCCTATATTACTAAACACTGATGTTACCTCTCATCCTATATTACTCTATATTACTAAACACTGATGTTACCTCTCATCCTATATTACTCTATATGACTAAACACTGATGTTACCTCTCATCCTATATTACTAAACACTGATGTTACCTCTCATCCTATATTACTCTATATGACTAAACACTGATGTTACCTCTCATCCTATATTACTCTATATTACTAAACACTGATGTTACCTCTCATCCTATATTACTAAACACTGATGTTACCTCTCATCCTATATGACTAAACACTGATGTTACCTCTCATCCTATATTACTAAACACTGATGTTACCTCTCATCCTATATTACTCTATATGACTAAACACTGATGTTACCTCTCATCCTATATTACTCTATATTACTAAACACTGATGTTACCTCTCATCCTATATTACTCTATATTACTAAACACTGATGTTACCTCTCATCCTATATTACTCTATATTACTAAACACTGATGTTACCTCTCATCCTATATTACTAAACACTGATGTTACCTCTCATCCTATATTACTCTATATTACTAAACACTGATGTTTCCTCTCATCCTATATTACTAAACACTGATGTTACCTCTCATCCTATATTACTCTATATTACTAAACACTGATGTTACCTCTCATCCTATATTACTAAACACTGATGTTACCTCTCATCCTATATTACTCTATATTACTAAACACTGATGTTACCTCTCATCCTATATTACTAAACACTGATGTTACCTCTCATCCTATATTACTCTATATTACTAAACACTGATGTTACCTCTCATCCTATATTACTAAACACTGATGTTTCCTCTCATCCTATATTACTCTATATTACTAAACACTGATGTTACCTCTCATCCTATATGACTAAACACTGATGTTACCTCTCATCCTATATAACTCTATATTACTAAACACTGATGTTACCTCTCATCCTATATTACTAAACACTGATGTTACCTCTCATCCTATATTACTCTATATGACTAAACACTGATGTTACCTCTCATCCTATATTACTCTATATGACTAAACACTGATGTTACCTCTCATCCTATATTACTCTATATTACTAAACACTGATGTTACCTCTCATCCTATATTACTAAACACTGATGTTACCTCTCATCCTATATTACTAAACACTGATGTTTCCTCTCATCCTATATTACTCTATATTACTAAACACTGATGTTACCTCTCATCCTATATTACTCTATATTACTAAACACTGATGTTACCTCTCATCCTATATTACTAAACACTGATGTTACCTCTCATCCTATATTACTCTATATGACTAAACACTGATGTTACCTCTCATCCTATATTACTCTATATTACTAAACACTGATGTTACCTCTCATCCTATATTACTAAACACTGATGTTACCTCTCATCCTATATTACTCTATATGACTAAACACTGATGTTACCTCTCATCCTATATTACTCTATATGACTAAACACTGATGTTACCTCTCATCCTATATTACTCTATATTACTAAACACTGATGTTACCTCTCATCCTATATTACTAAACACTGATGTTACCTCTCATCCTATATTACTCTATATTACTAAACACTGATGTTACCTCTCATCCTATATTACTCTATATTACTAAACACTGATGTTACCTCTCATCCTATATTACTCTATATGACTAAACACTGATGTTTCCTCTCATCCTATATTACTCTATATGACTAAACACTGATGTTACCTCTCATCCTATATTACTCTATATTACTAAACACTGATGTTACCTCTCATCCTATATTACTAAACACTGATGTTACCTCTCATCCTATATTACTAAACACTGATGTTACCTCTCATCCTATATTACTCTATATTACTAAACACTGATGTTACCTCTCATCCTATATGACTAAACACTGATGTTACCTCTCATCCTATATTACTAAACACTGATGTTTCCTCTCAGCCTAGATGACTAAACACTGATGTTACCTCTCATTCTATATTACTAAACACTGATGTTTCCTCTCATTCTATATTACTAAACACTGATGTTACCTCTCATCCTATATTACTAAACACTGATGTTACCTCTCATCCTATATTACTCTATATTACTAAACACTGATGTTACCTCTCATCCTATATCACTAAACACTGATGTTACCTCTCATCCTATATTACTCTATATCACTAAACACTGATGTTACCTCTCATCCTATATTACTCTATATGACTAAACACTGATGTTACCTCTCATCCTATATTACTCTATATGACTAAACACTGATGTTACCTCTCATCCTATATCACTAAACACTGATGTTACCTCTCATCCTATATTACTCTATATCACTAAACACTGATGTTACCTCTCATCCTATATTACTCTATATTACTAAACACTGATGTTACCTCTCATCCTATATTACTCTATATTACTAAACACTGATGTTACCTCTCATCCTATATTACTAAACACTGATGTTCCCTCTCATCCTATATGACTAAACACTGATGTTACCTCTCATCCTATATTACTCTATATTACTAAACACTGATGTTACCTCTCATCCTATATCACTAAACACTGATGTTACCTCTCATCCTATATTACTCTATATCACTAAACACTGATGTTACCTCTCATCCTATATTACTCTATATGACTAAACACTGATGTTACCTCTCATCCTATATTACTCTATATGACTAAACACTGATGTTACCTCTCATCCTATATCACTAAACACTGATGTTACCTCTCATCCTATATTACTCTATATCACTAAACACTGATGTTACCTCTCATCCTATATTACTCTATATCACTAAACACTGATGTTACCTCTAATCCTATATTACTCTATATGACTAAACACTGATGTTTCCTCTCAGCCTAGATGACTCTGCCACCTTCCACCATTTGTGGATGTGGTGGATTGAGACGCAGCCCATGCAACAACAACAACAACAACAACAACAACAACAACACATCTCTCTCTCTTAAACTGACAGATGTATTTTCTATGCTAATTCCCTGAGAAACAGACGGAGGGTCTGTTCCTATAGCAACACCGTGATTAATATGGTAACTACAGTTGCACATAATGAACCGTGGCTAACAGCAAGATATATTATCTCTCTGTGTTTAAGCTATGATAAAGTATGATTCATTTTATGGAGATGTGACCTCCGTAGGAGAAGGAGTATAAGCTGATGGAACGCAGGGCTGGTCATGCTCCACAGCATGGGAGAGGGGCTCTATTGTAAGGCTTATTACAGTCATATTAGCGTAGTGGACAGTGACATTTGGTATGTGTATATACAATATGTTATACATACAGTTGAAGTCGGAAGTTTACATACATACACTCCACAAATTTCTTAGATTATTTCACTTATAATTCCGTGCATCACAATTCCAGTGGGTCAGAAGTTTACATACACTAAGTTGACTGTGCCTTTAAACAGCTTGGAAAATTCCAGGAGATGATGTCGTGGCATTAGAAGCTTCTGATAGGCTAATTGACATCATTTGAGTCAATTGGAGGTGTACCTGTGGATGTATTTCAAGGCCTACCTTCAAACTCAGTGTCTCTTTGCTTGACATCATGGGAAAATCAAACTATAGTACGCAAGTATAAACACCATGGGACCAGGCAGCCATCATACCGCTCAGGAAGGAGACGCGTTCTGTCTCCTAGAGATGAACGTTCTTTGGTGCGAAAAGTGCAAATCACTCCCAGAACAACAGCAAAGGACCGTGTGAAGATGCTGGAGGAAACTGGTACAAAAGTATCTATATCCACAGTAAAACGAGTCCTATATTGACATAACCTGAAAGGCCGCTCAGCAAGGAAGAAGCCATTGCTCCAAAACCGCCATAAAAAAGCCAGACTACGGTTTGGAACTGCACATGGGGACAAAGATCGTACTTTTTGGAGAAATGTCCTCTGGTCTGATGAAACAAAAATAGAACTGTTTGGCCATAATGACTATCGTTATGTTTGGAGGAAAAAGGGGGATGCTTGCAAGCCGAAGAACACCATCCCAACCGTGAAGCACAGGGGTGGCAGCATCATGTTGTGGGGGTGCTTTGCTGCAAGAGGGACTGGTGCACTTCACAAAATAGATGGCATCATGAGGGAGTAAAATTATATGGATATATTGAAACAACATCTCAAGACATCAGTCAGGAAGTTAAAGCTTGGTCACAAATGGGTCTTCCAAATGGACAATGACCCCAATCATACTTCCAAAGTTGTGGCAAAATGGCTTAACGACAACAAGGTCAAGGTATTGGAGTGGCCATCACAAAGCCCAGACCTCAATCCTATAGAAAATGTGTGGGCAGAACTGAAAAAGCGTGTGTGAGCAAGGAGGCCTACAAATCTGACTGTTACACCAGCTCTGTCAGCAGGAATGGGCCAAAATTCACCCAATTTATTGTGGGAAGCTTGTGGAAGGCTACCCGAAACGTTTGACCCAAGTAAAACAATTTAAAGGCAATGCTACCAAATACTAATTGAGTGTATGTAAACTTCTGACCCACTGGGAATGTGATAAAAGAAATGAAAGCTGAAATAAATCATTCTCTCTACTATTATTCTGACATTTCACATTCTTAAAATAAAGAAGAGACCAGACAATGAATCAGTGGTTAAGGATAAACATAATACTTTACTGATTAACTGTAGCCACATGATCATAGTGAAAAAACAACAAACACTAAGTCTCAAAAACTCACTCAGGAAATGAACGTACACGGTAAACAATTCAAGCTTCAGCAAAGGACAACAGAAAACACACCTCTTACCGGCCAAAAAAGCAAAGTAGTAACATTAACGCTATGCCATCTAATTGCAGTCGCTGTACTCATAATATGCAGGATGACTATCGCCTTATGGTGAGGATAGCCGAGTTGCAAGACCAGCTTTATCTCTAGGGATAGAAACCCAGCTCAATGGGCCAGGAGACCGGTGTGGACTATAGTGTCAGGGGTTCTATCTATCTATCTATCTATCTATCTATCTATCTATCTCTCTCTCACTCTCTCTCTCTCTCTCTCTCTCTCTCTCTCTCTCTCTCTCTCTCTCTCTCTCTCTCTCTCTCTCTCTCTCTCTCTCTCTCTCTCTCTCTCTCTCTCTCTCTCTCTCTCTCTCTCTCTCTCTCTCTCTCTCTCTCTCTCTCTCTCTCTCTCTCTCTCTCTCTCTCTCTCTCTCTCTCAATTCAATTCAATTCAATTCAATTCAATTCAATTCAATTCAAGGGGCTTTATTGGCATGGGAAACATGTGTTAACATTGCCAAAGCAAATGATGTAGACAATACACAAAAGTGAAACAAACAAAACGACTTAACAGTAAACATTACACATACAGAAGTTTCAAAACAATAAAGACATTACGAGTGTCATATTAAATATATACAGTGTTGTAACAATGTACAAATGGTTAAAGCACACAAGTTAAAATAAGTAGGCATAAATATGGGTTGTATTTACAATGGTGTTTGTTCTTCACTGGTTGCCCTTTTCTTGTGGCAACAGGTCACAAATCTTGCTGCTGTGATGGCACACTGAGGTATTTCACCCAGTAGATATGAGAGTTTATCAAAATTGGATTTGTTTTCGAATTCTTTGTGGATCTGTGTAATCTGAGGGAAATATGTGTCTCTAATATGGTCATACATTGGGCAGAAGGTTAGGAAGTGCAGCTCAGTTTCAACCTCATTTTGTGGGCAGTGAGCACATAGCCTGTCTTCTCTTGAGAGCCATGTCTCTCTCTCTCGCTCTCTCTCTCTCTCTCTCTCTCTCTCTCCTACTCTCTCTCTCTCTCTCTCTCTCTCTCTCTCTCTCTATCTCTCTCTCTCTCATTACATTAGAAATTAAAAAGCTAGTACATTATTGGCAGTTATTACAATATGGACTAGTCATTAACGGGACTAAGATTGTCCAATCCTGCTTAGGGCTGGGAATTGCCAGGTACCTCCCGACATGATATCTCGATACTTTGGTTTCAATACAATAGGGAGCTTATTATGATTCTCACAATTATATGCAGTGGTTGTGGACCAAATACTTATTTAGTTTGACCTCTGTCATTGCCAACAAAGGGTATATAACAAAGTATTGAGCAACTTTTGTTATTGACCAAATACTTATTTTCCACTATAATTTGCAAATAAATTCATTAAAAATCCTACAATGTGATTTTCTGGAATTTTTTCTCTCATTTTGTCTCTCATAGTTGAAGTGTACCTATGATGAAAATTACAGGCCTCTCTCATCTTTTTAAGTGGGAGAACTTGCACAATTGGTGGCTGACTAAATAGTTTTTTGCCCCACTGTAGGTAATATCATGAGAGAGAGGTAGAAGGCGTAGTATCTTGATACTGAGATGTCATTGAGATTCAATGTTCCAAACATACTACTCTCCATGCTGTATGTCTGCTGCAGAGGGACAAAAGAGAGGCAGGAGAAAACAAGTTTGGATCAGTCAGGGAAAATAAAAGTGCTGAAAACATGTTGGCTCACTATTTAAAAACAAGATGGAGACCAAGCTATGAAGGAAAAATACTGGAGATTTGGTGCAAATACAGCTAACTAGCGCAAAAAATTATATTGCGAAAATGATGCGATAAGATATCATTTTCAAAAATAATATCCTGATATGTAACGATGGATCTTCCCTCCATCACTACTTCTGGTTTCAGTATGTCCAGTCTTCAGTCTTTTACATCTTGTAGTATTCGTTTATCATTGTTTTGAAATTTCACGTGTTCCTGTCTCTCCAGCCCTGTTCTCTACCATATCTTCGACTCAGGTACTCCGCTCTCAGATGAGAGACATAAATCGTTGTGTCCCTGAGGTGTTTTTTAGCAGAAGCCTTTCTAGTCAACCTGATAGAGAAAGACCAATGGAAAGGATATGCTACATGTGACCAGGCTCTTCATTACCCATGGTGCAGTGCTGCAGCACCCCCTGATAAATCTGGATTAAAAAAATTTGATGAATACAAAAAAATATTTTAACAAAAGTAGTGCATTGGACCTTTACTTGTCCTGTAGTAGTGGACCTATATTTTTATTTAACCTTTTATTTAAATAGGCAAGTCACACATTCTTATTTACAATGACGACCTACCCCGGCCAAACCTTAACGACGCTGGGCCACGGCCGGTTGTGATACAGCCCGGAACTGAACTAGGGTCTGTAGTGACACCTCTAGCACTGAGATGCAGTGCCTTAGACCGCTGCGCCACTCTGTATTCCTGAGTGATATTATTTAGGAAGTAGGACAGAGCTTGAACATTGCTTTAAAAAAAAGAAGTAAGTCTGCTTTTTTCCTCTCTGTATTTTTGTATGCTTTTTTCCTCTCTGTATTTTTGTATGCTTTTTTCCTCTCTGTATTTTTGTATGCTTTTTTCCTCTCTGTATTTTTGTATGCTTTTTTCCTCTCTGTATTTTTGTATGCTTTTTTCCTCTCTGTATTTTTGTATGCTTTTTTCCTCTCTGTATTTTTGTATGCTTTTTTCCTCTCTGTATTTTTGTATGCTTTTTTCCTCTCTGTATTTTTGTTTGCTTTTTTCCTCTCTGTATTTTTGTATGCTTTTTTCCTCTCTGTATTTTTGTATGCTTTTTTCCTCTCTGTATTTTTGTATGCTTTTTTCCTCTCTGTATTTTTGTTTGCTTTTTTCCTCTCTGTATTTTTGTATGCTTTTTTCCTCTCTGTATTTTTGTATGCTTTTTTCCTCTCTGTATTTTTGTATGCTTTTTTCCTCTCTGTATTTTTGTATGCTTTTTTCCTCTCTGTATTTTTGTTTTGTTTTTGCTTTTTAAAAAATCGCCATTATCCTTCCCCCAACATTTAGAGGAATGATCTACTGATGCTACCTGCGTGATCAGAAGACAGACAGGTCCTCATGCATGTTGACTGGCAGCAGGTGTTTTTATAGCATGAGGAGTCTACTGCAGAACTATGTCTATATGGTAACCGCCATTGTGGAATAGTCTCTGTACAGCAGATATTGTAGCTAACACCTCACGAGAGATGGACTTAAACTGATCAAAAATATGAAACGCAACATGCAACAATTTCAATGATTTTACTGAGTTACAGTTCATATAAGGAAATCAGTCAATTTAAATGAATTAATTAGGCCCTAATCTATGGATTTCACATCACTAGGCATGGGCGCTGCCATGGGTGGGCCTGGCCAATCAGAATGAGTTTTTCCCCACAAAAAGGGCTTTATTACAGACAGAAATACTCCTTCATTTAGTCAGCTGTCCAGGTGGCTGGTCTCAGACTATCCCCCAGGTGAAGAAGCCAGATGTGAAGGTTCAGGGCTGGCGTGGTTACTCGTGGTCTGCGGTTGTGAGGCCGGTTGGTCGTACTGCCAAATTCTCTAAAACGACGTTGGAGGCGGCTTATGGTAGAGAAATTAACATTACATTCTCTGGCAACAGCTCTGGTGGACATTCCTGCAGGGATGCATGCCAATTGCACACTCGCTCAAAACTTGAGACATCTGTGGCATTGTGCTGTGTGACAAAACTGTACATTATAGAGTGGCCTTTTATTGTCCCCAACACAAGGTGCACCTGTGTAATGATCATGATATTTAATCAGCTTCTTGATATGCCACACCTGTCAGGTGGATGGATTATCTTGGCGAAGGAGAAATGCTCACTAACAGGGAGGTAAACAAAAAAATGTGCACAACATTGGAGAGAAATAAGCTTTTTGTGCATATGGAACATTTCTGAGATATTTTATTTCAGCTCATGAAACATGGGACCAACACTTTACATGTTGAGTTTTTATTTTTGTTCTGTATACATGCAGGGCCGTTACTCGAAAAACTAAGAATAGGTCAGTTAACCCCCAGTTTTACTCCTTGATGTTTAAACCACATTCTAACCTGAAAAGGGCAACATGATCCTGTTGATAAATAGTTTACGGGCAGAGTTTCAGCCTGGCTTTGAACTGGTAAAATCTTAATCCATTTAAGTTATTCAGACCATGGGAGATGTATTGAGCTCAGACCTTTTGCTCAAGAGCAGGGAATAGACGTGTGTGTGAATACAAAGCCAAATGTGGATATGTTTTACACCGTGTAGATACAACCAACTAACATTCCCTTTTGGATCACCCTTCCATGGGCCATTTCTTCAGTCATATGGGGGTGTTTTTTTCAAGCCATTTTATGTGTATGTCTCTCACCATAAATAAAGGTCACGTTGAATTGTTGATACTTTTCATAACCTATTGCACATTCAAAAGGATTTAATGTTATTCACTCAAGAATAGTCTTTCTAAATGTTATTCACCACCATATTTTGTTTCATTTTATTTATTTAACCTTTATTTAACTAGGCAAGTCAGTTAAGAACAAATTCTTATTTACAATGACGGCCTACCAAAAGGCAAAAGGCCTCCTGCGGGGACGGGGGCCTGTGATTCAAAATAACAAATAAATTAAATAAAAATATAGGACAAAACACACATCACGACAAGAGAGACACCACAACACTACATAAAGAGAGACCTAAGACAACAACAGCATGGCAACACCACATGACAACACAGCGTGGTAGCAACACAACATGACAGTAAGAGTGTCCATGATTGAGTCTTTGAATGAAGAGACTGAGATAAATCTGTCCAGTTCGTGTGTTTGATGCAGCTCGTTCCAGTCGCTAGCTGCAGCGAACTGAAAAGACGAGGGACCCAGGGATGTGTGTGCTTTGGGGACCTTTAACAGAATGTGACTGGCAGAACGGGTGCTGTATGTGGAGGATAAGGGCTGCAGTAGATATCTCAGATAGGGGGGAGTGAGGCCTAAGAGGGTTTTAAATGTCAATTTTAATGTACTGTATGTATGAGGACCAGCTTGACTTGGCAACCTCTGAGGTTTAATATGTTGAGATTATTGTCATTGACAAGTCAACATGGAATATATACCCTAAACTGTTAGTCGTAACCCAGTCGGCTGTTTTCAGCCCTCTAGCAAAATACAGGGCATTCGGAAAGTATTCAGACCCCTTGACTTTTTCCACATTTTGCTACGTTACAGCCTTATTGTAAAATTTATTAAATTGTTTTTTCCCCCTCATCAGCCTACACACAATACCCCATAATGACAAAGCAAAAACAGGTTTATCAAAAAAAAACTGAAATATCAAATATACTTAAGTATTCAGACTCTTTAATCAGTACTTTGTTGAAGCACCTTAAGCAGCGACTACAGCCTCGATTATTCTTGGGTACCAAACATTTTTGCAGAATTTAAGTTCTACAAGAACACAGAGGCCTCCATCATTCTTAAATGGAAGAAGTTTGGAACCACCAAGACTCTTCCTAGAACTGACTGCCCGGCCAAACTGAGCGATCGGGGGAGAAGGGCCTTGATCAGGGAGGTGAACAACTGGGCAGTTTTATCTCCATCTCTTCATTCATGGACACTCTTACTGACACATGTGGCTGCTTCACGTGATGTATTGTTGTCGCTACCTTGTCTTTGTGCTGTTGTCTATGCCCAATAATGTTTATACCATGTTGTGCTGCTACCATTTTGTTGTCGTGTGCTGCTGCCATGCTGTTGTTGTCTTAGGTCTCTCTTTATGTAGTGTTGTGGTGTCTCTCTTGTCGTGATGTGTGTTTTGTCCTATATTTATATTTATTTGTTATTTTTAATCCCAGGCCCCATCCCCGCAGGCCTTTTGGTAGGCCTTCTTTGTAAATAAGGATTTATGTCATGCGCCCAAAGTCGTTTTCCAGTCCTTCGTCTGCATTATTTCTTGATGTGCATCAGTTCTAGTGTATTATTATGGAAAGAGGTTTGGAAATTGGTATCTCCATAATGACAATCTAAATAGCCTCGCTACAAGTGGTAAAACGTTGTCACAACGTGCTGCTCTCGCGACTCAGCCAATAACAGTAGTGCTCTCAACACACTCCTCCAGACCACTCACTCTGCAACAGCCTCCTCAAAGTCAAGTTGCGTCGTGTATTGGCAGCCTTAAACCGATGTCACACGAAACAATCTGAACCAATAGCCTCAAAATTCGCAACCAATACATTTTCACCAGCGACATCGTTTTCAAAGTATCCCAATTTGTATGTAAAACCTAGAACATTTCGGCAACACTGCCCTATGTTTTGAGATGCAATGCAATTACGTTGCAGGCAATTTCTTGGGGGTGACACACGTAGCAACCCAGATGCAACTTTGTTGCGAGCAACATAAATTGGTCCAGATTGTTTCGTGTGGCATCGGTTTAAGGCTGCCATTACACGACGCAACATGTATGCAAGTTCACTTGCTTTGTGAAACAGCCCCTGCAACTTGCTTGTATCTAGTTGACACGTTTCAACTTAGTGCAATCAGAGCTGCACGCAACAGCCAAAACAAACACCTGTGTCACATGATCCATTCTAAGGTTCAGAGTTCAACCCAGTTGTCATGTCAACACTGTCAGTGCTGCGCAGCACAATCAGCGTTTACAGAACAGAGACTAGCAGAACAGTAGATGTATGGACATGACTGTACATGCTTTAGCAGTCAAGAAATATCATTTCGAATAGAACCCAAATCTCTCCCTGACCAGTTTCGACTGAAATTGTCCACCATTAAGTGTGCTAGCTTAGTTCGTTGCTAGCTAAATGGTAGCCTGCAGAGACACACCGAGCGTTGTGCTAATAGCAGGCGGCGGCGCCACATAGCGGCGAATCCATCCCAGAAGAAGAGCGTTGCTTAGCAACGACAAGGCAAACAAACTCTTGCACTACAGCTAGTAGAGTTAGCTAGTTCAATAGTTTACAACCGCTCTCAACTCAACTTATAAAGACTTATTTTTGCTTGCAAATAACGTTTGGAGATTTATTGTTACAAATTGTGTTCTCAGATGGTACATTAATAAGATGGCTGGCAAAAAGAAAGAAGTAAGCTTGCAGGTCAGTCGGTCAAACGTACTTTTTGTTGTTGTTGTTGCAGATATCCAAGTTGGGTGTGATGGGCAGCACACTCTGTGATCAGAATGTAACGTTAGCTAACACTGCTGTTCTTGGTACTACTTTCTCCAGGCGTCTCTCGCAAACCAAGAGCAATGGGATGAGATGCTCGCAACTAAAGGTTTAACAGGTAAGAATGAGTTGCTTTGTTGCATATTACGTTTTCTTACTTACGTGTAGCCGTTTCACTCTGGCTGTATGATGTGACTTTTACATTTTTTTTTAGGAGCATGTTGTGACTTGTTTGTTTCATTATTGCCATGAAAACGTAGCTCTTACTCGGTTTATTCCTAGAGGAATGTATCATTCACTTCCACTGCATGCTGCTGCCTCCATGTGTTCATGCTGCTTACTGCAGGATATGCCTACATGCTGTTTACTG